>NW_027069824.1:0-11151 GCF_002906115.3 Quercus suber
ATACAATCGGGCTGGGCGCCATTAGCCCAATGGGCTGTTGGGTTTTGGATCGGCCCGTGGGCCATGACTATTTAATGACCCTTATCGTGGGGTTAGGGTATAGCTATGGCTTTAAAGGTTCCTTTTCTTGTAAGTCCATAGGTAAGAGTATTATTAACGATTGTACTCAAGTAGGGAAGTCCCTTCATGACATCATTTCTCTGTATCCTACTTTCATTATATAATAATTTTAAAAAAAGGTTCTTATGGAGGAAGTATTTTATACATCCAATATATGTATTATCTCTCTAATAAATTTGAAGATTTTTAAATTGTAAGACTCATATGTTGTGGTGGGTTTTAGTTAACTTAACAGGTAAAATATTATGTCATCAAATGAAAGATATAAGATTCAAACCTCGCATATACAAAAAAAAAAAAAAAAAAAAAAAAAAAAAAAAAAAATTAGTGTTGTAATCTAATGATAACGATCGGTAATCATTATAGAGTAAATGTTATAAGGTTTGAGAGAAATGATGTGTATGTTAGATGTATGAGATACATATAGGTCTTTATAGCCTAGCAAAATATTTCATTACTTTTTTTTTTTTTTTTTCAGTTTTGTTAGTGGAGGAAATTAAGAGGAGCTTCACAGAAATTTTCCTTTTATTTTCTTAGGAAATGATTTGTTTGACCATAAACTTATTTTCTTAATTAGGGAATGCTTGGTTTGAGTTTGACCAGAAAATTGGTTCGTTTTTGAAGGCGGTCTTACATTGAGATACAATCATTAAAGGCAGGTCCTTCTTTCTTGCGTTCCTAACACTGCCAAGAAATCATTGCCAAGAAAGTGGTAAACTATAAACTATACCGTTAAAATTTATGTGTCTCGTATTAAATTCCATAGCTTATTATGAATAACGTAGGTACAAAAGATGCTTTTGGTTTTCGTAACTGAAATCTCCAAATTAGCTTGCGCAATGTCGTATACGGCAATCACTCCTCTCCCTCTCCCTCTCTCTAATCTCTATTATCTAGTCTTTGTAGACTTAAGCTTAATTGAAATTTATGGTCTTATACTCTTATTTCAAATCAATACGACTCGTTAACCATTCTCAAAATAAAAATAAAAGAAAGACTTGTAAACACTTTTAACCTCTTGAAATCCAAATGTGCAACTAGTTAATTGGGTGATAAATACCACTGTACATCCTTGGAGCGATGGTTACTCAACAAGTATAAGTGTTTGTGGGTGTACGGGAGTAAGACTGGAGTTCAAATCTCTAGAAGGGAGCTTCACACATTTAAATTAGACTAGGGTAGAATTTCTATTTTTTATAAAAAAAAAAAAAAAATTGGGTGATAAATAAAAGGCCAATAGATTTCTAGGCTTGTGTTTACGAGTTATAGCTACTTGAAACCCAAATTTGCTACTAGTTCCAAGAGGGAGCTTCACACATTTAGATTAGACTATGGTAGAATTTCTATTTTTTATTTTTTTAAAAATGGGTGATAAATAAAAGGCCAATAGATTTCTAGGCTTGTGTTTACAAGTTATAGCTACTTGAAACCCACATTTGCTACTAGTTTGAGGATAAGAAAAGGCCATGCCAATAGATTTCTAGGCTAGTGTCTAAGAGCCGCCTTCATTTAACTTTTATCAGAAGTTTAAGTTACAAAAATACTTAATGAAAGAAGTGTTGTTAGGGGTATAAGAATTGGGTCTTGCTGACTTATATCTTGAGCAATTAATTTCCTACGTGACTAGTTGCAACTTGCAATTTCCATTCAATGTCAAATTCCCCAATTTTTGTCATATTTAACTTTAACTTTCATATACTACCACATGATTGAAAAACAAAATGAAAAATAAGCATGTAATGAGTAATCATGTGATAATCTTATTAAAGCAAGCATAATGAATCTTAGAGAACTTCTTATGGCAAGGGGCTAAGGGCAAGCTGCAACTCACCCTTTATATATAGTATTAAAAATTAGAATAAAGTTATCATAAATAGTATTAAACTTACGTAAGAATTTTAATATGCATCTAATTAAGTTTATTTTTCCTAATGATTCAATCAATTATGTATATTCTTATGATTAATAAAATCTGTTTATTTCTAAATTCAGTTATGCATATACATGAGTTATATGCTAGTATAATAAAGGAGAAGAGAAAATAATAAAAATAAAATTTGAAACACAATAAAAATTTACAATAGTTTCATAACATTCTTAAATTAGCCTACTACTTCATATATGTGTTCACTACAATTTTAATTTAATTTTTTAATAAAGTGGTAGATTAATTTGAAAATATTGTAAATATTTATTGTACTCCTAAGATAACTTAAAAGAAAATTACTTAATCGGTTTGAAAAGTTGCTCCTAGCAAGGAACACATTTCTCAAGTTAATGGTAAGGTACCAAATTTCCAAAGACATTAGGCACTGCATTCTTTTCATTCTCGTTTTGTAAGGGGGAAGTCAAATCAGTTGAGGAGTTTACATTCTTATTATTTTATGGACAAAATTTGGTTGCAAACTTAATTGTAGTCTAAGACTATAACGCTTTTAAAACAAATTAGCATTGCTACATATTTTGAAATTCTAACCGTTGGATTATATGTTATTTGCACTCTTAATACACGTGTCAAATTTTTTGTCAATCGAATGTTATTTACTATGTGATCCATAAACTTATTTTTTAAGCATAATTTAAATTACAAAAACTTTCAATTTAAACAATTGATTGATGACATAACTATTGATCTTTAATCTTCTAAAACTTTTACAAGCAAGGTCGATATAAGAAGATAATGTGATCTATTGGTGAATTTGTTAAAATTCAAATTCATTAAAAAGATATCGAGTGAAATTGTAGCTTTAAGCTACAATAAAGTTTGTAACCAAACTTTATCTTTATTTTTATTCTTGCAAGGCACATGCCAGAACAAAAAATCAGCATCCATCATGTAAACAATTTTCAAATAAGCAACCTATAATGTACAGTGCCGACCAAATTATATATAATTATTGAAAAACATATTTTTGATTTTACATGCCGGTGGCATATATGTTACAGCCATGCTTCCGCCTTTGATAGCGGCAGTCATTGACTAGTAATTACCAATCTTCTAGGCCTCATAAAAAAAAAGACCCCGACATACTCAAGTTCTTCATGGTGGGGTCACACAAAATGGATCATAGCTTCACCAGTTTCTAAAGTAAGGTTCACCAAGACTTTTCGCATTTCTTAACATTGAAATTACATTCTACGTGGTCGTAGTTTTTGAAATCTATGCATTTAAGCAACTATAAAATGGTCCTAACGAACCATGAAATTTCACAGCATTTCTCCAAGTAGAAACACAAAGTTTTACTAGCTTTACGAAAGCCCTTTAGCTAATTTGGCCTCAGCACCAGCTCTTCTTTTTTACATTTAGAACAGTGCAATGGCCTCTCATATTAGCTTGAAGACCCTGGCAGTCTTGGTTCTTGCAATTGCCCTCTGTGTTCAAGGCACTCTAGGTATGAACATAATTACTTCCAACACCAAAACCAGTTAGTAAACCTACATTATTTTTTTTCTTCCCTTACATTCACTCATCACTTATTTCTTGATGCTACAAAAATTTAGTTATTTATTTATTTATTTTTTTTTTGTTATAGCTATCTTAAAATTTAATGGTAGAATTTATCATTATATTCATAAATCCAGAAAATTTTCTTTCTTTACATGCATTTTTTTCTTGAAAATGAACTATTTGAGATTCGTTTTTCTCTCATTTGGAGTGTGATATATTAAGTTACACTACAACTTTATATACTATTTGAAATAAATGTGTTTCGTGTCAAATCTTAAGATTAAGGTGTATTTAGTGCCTTAAAGTTTTAAATAATGTGATAATCTATACACGGTAAAATCTAAAAACTAAACTTTCCATATACTTCCAAACCATAGCACTTTATCTAGTTTTTTTTTGTTGGCGGTTGCAGGAGCAATAACATGTGAGAATCTGGACGAGAACACATGCGCATTCGCAGTGTCATCCTCTGGCAAACGCTGTGTGCTTGAGAAGCACGTAAAAAGGAGCGGAGAGGAAGCATACACATGCCGTACATCAGAGATTGAGGCAGACAAAATACAAGACTTGATCGAGACTGACCAGTGCATCAAAGGATGTGGGCTTGACCGTAAAACACTTGGAATCTCATCTGACTCCTGGAAAGATATAAACAACTAACCTAGTGTTCTATTCTTTATAGTGCAAAGTGAAATGACATACATCTGTACATAAATAGTTCGTACAGATCATAGCAGAAATCATAATCCCAAGCAATTCCAAACTAATATTTGTAGCCACTTGGAGCACAGAGCACATGAACCTGTGCTGCCTTCGGAAGCATACACAAAGACTTGTAATAATCAACTGTATTTCCCCCAGAGCAACTTTTAGCAAGTTACATGCACACCATAGTACGATTCTTTATGATACAAATGTGCAAGAAATACTCGTCCCAGTGCCAACTCTATTTCCTTCAATAGCATTGTGTTCCAATAGTTTAAAAATGAAGTCGCAATTCTAAATAAACATATTTTCGTATGCAATAATCAACAAAACTATTAAAACTGAAAACATTGGTACCACCTTAGTATGAGCATATTTCTGAACCAAAATCCCACTAGGTAAGGGTTAGCTACAAATTAATCAAATTTGGAACGCAGTACCTACAACGTCACCATTAAACAAGACCGCACAATTATTAGGACATAATGTTTAAAGCATACCCTGTACAATACATACCAGGAATTTTCAAAGACAAACCAATATGCCCCAAAGCAATTTCGTAGAAGAGAAAAATGTATTTAAAATATTTACTCAACTGGACCCATTTAATTGTCAATTCAAAAGATTGTATAGAATATGAAAGAAATCAAACTTGAGCTTTTTCAATTCTCCTTTGAAGCGGTATTTGTCATGTTCCAGTGAGAGAGAGATTGAGCATGAAAGAGAGACTGGAGAGAGCCATCAAAAGAGAGATACGACGTCGTCTGTGTATTAGAAACTTACGAGGAGCATGAATTACTCATTTGCCCTTCACTTCATGATTTTAAATAATCTTGAAAAAATGGAAATAATATGTACTTTCTTATTTTGATTTGGATAAAATTAAAACATAAACTTCCATATTTTGATTCTATTTTTTTACCATGCAATTTTTTTTTTTTTTTGAGAAGTACATGGCTATGCAGTATTAATTCTAAAAAAAAGATAAAAAATTCATGCTTTGAATTTTAAAATGAAAGTGTTTCTTTGTTTTTTAACTTTTATAAAAGGACTAAGCATTTATATACTTCCACTGTATTCAAAGGTTAAATAAATAATCAAGTACTACAGAAATAATGCATATTTTCTCATTTTGGTTACCCTTTAGTTACCACCATGCTATGATCTATGGACAGATTGGTCCATTAACAATTGTTAAAAACATGCTCTACTCATGTTTGGGCTAAAACTCTCACTTTGGTTTATCAAAAGAAAAGCCCATTGGACATAAAAATATACCATCCTATTTAAAAGTTTCTCTCTTTAAAACAAAACTTATGCCTTTTGCTCAAATAAAAAATATTTGTTCAAGGCTCATTTTAAATTATATTTTTTTACTTTGCTCCCCAAAACAAAAGAGTGTATCTTTCTTGGGATACAGAAAATTTATCTCAACCAGATCGCTCTCCAACTTCAACCAAAACTCTAAAAAACATAATAGTATTTTAAATTTTCCTATAATTAATGATATGACAAGCCATTAATAACAGATATACACTGTAAGGATTGTGATGCAGTACAAAAAAGTCTAATCATAGATATCTAATGCCTACTTTTGGGGAACATATTTTGTCAACTTTGATGAGAAGATTCTAACTAGGGGTGTCAATTCGGGTTAGCGTGTCGGGTTTGTGTCGTGTCAAGATAGAAGTATTCGACTAAATGACTCAACCCTAACCCGACCCATTTAATAATCGTGTCATGATCCTTCAACTCTAACCCGACCTGTTAATAAGGCGGGTTGACCTGACCCAACCCATTTAACACGCTTAATAAACAAGTCGTGTTGGGTTAACACGAATGTAACACAACTCATTTCAACCTGTATAATATTAAATATAACATCCATTTAGAAATAATTTTTTTTTATATCCCAAAAAGCAGTGCATACACTTCAAGTCTTCAACCCACATTCAAAATAATATAGTTCAACAAAAATATAACATTCATCTAGAAATAAGTTCTTCACACTCCAAAAGAAGTGCATACACTTCAACCCAAATTCAAAATAACAAAGTTTCAAAAAAATAAAATAACATAGTTCAACAAATATATAATATTCTTGGAACTCGCCAAATGCTAAGTATCAATATTGAAAGAATTTGAGCAAACAGTAGACTAATCCTGACTATGACCACGATTATCATCCATAGATTCTTTATTGATGTCCAAATTCATAACATTTTTCACAAGCTCATCAAATTTCATTTGTGTAAGTTCTATGCCAAAAAAGAAAAATAAAAAAGTATTAGTAGTTCTAAGATCTGTAAAGTTTCAATTTCCAATTATATCTCTTGTAAATTTTTATAATTACTCACTTTTTTTTAATTTAAAATATATGTTTGATATAAAAGATATTTGACAAATCTAAAATAAAATAAATATTTATTTATTATATGAGTTAAACTGGTTGTGTTAAGTGAGTCATTTTGGGTTGACACAAATAAATTGGCGTGTCAAACGTGTCTATTGCGAGTTACGCGGGTTGACCCGTTTATGACCTGTTTCTTATCGTGTCGCTTTCGAGTTGACCCGTTTATGACCCAAACCCATTAAGGCCCAACCCTAACCCGAAAAAACCCGTGTCGGGTTCGTGTCGTGTTCGCGGGTTGGGTTGAACATTAACACCCCTATTATAAGGTTATTAAGGTTGCGTTTGGGATGTGCTTATTTTCTTTAGGTTATTTGAATTTTTAGCTTCTTTTTGTACTATTCATGGATTCTACTATATTTTTTCGTATTATTCATAGATCTCATTATACTATTCAACTAACTTCTAACTTTTTTTCTACATTTTTTGCAATAAATTTTCAATTTCAGCTAAATAAGTTATATTCAAACAGACCCTAAAAAACATAGGAAAATGAGGTAGTTTTATAGAAAAAAAATTTGGAAAATAATTCATTTTCTTAAAAATGTTAAGGTCAAAACAAATAAAGCATTATATTATAAGTTTGTAAAATTGTGGACATTTTTGCCATACAACCAACTGCACCAGTAGCATTGGTGGCCTAAAAATGTAAACCATTGTCTCCACATAAGTCAAAGCTTCAAAACCCTAAGATCTAAAGAAGAAGAAGGAGTAGATTTGTAGAATAAGAAGAAGAAGAAAGTTTGTGAGTGTGTGTGTAAACCTAAGATCTAAAGAAGAAGGTGATACAAACCCTAGATGTTGAAACTTGCAATCTTGGTCAAAATATGAAATCTCCATCAACCCACCATATCAACCAATGATCGAAATCCAATGACATAATTGACCACCACTTTGGTTGTTGTCGGTTGTCTTCTCTAATGGCGTGATCAACTCGGATTCAGTAAGGTGAGGTGGTTCAGATCGATGGGTGAACACCCTTATATATGCTTGCCTAAAAACACCTTTAAGCATTCATTTGGACAACAAACTTCTGCTTTGTTTGTTTCAAAATAAAATATTTTCAAATGTAAAATATTTTACAATGAAAATATTTTTTTCACGTGTTTGGTATACCTAAACACTTGAAAATGCAAGTCACCACTAGCCACCCCCAAATGCAACCACAAACCACCACTAACCACCCATAAACAAGATTAGAAAGAGGGAAAAAAGAGAGCCACCACCATGACCAATCATAACCTACTAGCAACCACCCAAAAATCTAAGCATTAAACCACCAGTAACTCACAAATATGACATTAAACCACCAAATTGACACAAATCTTACCAAACCACCCAAAAAAAAAAAACTTACAAACCCAAATTGAAAGCCCACGAACCAAAAAACTTAGATTAAAACTTGAGAACCTTTGGTGGTGGTGAGATCAAAAAAGGGTGAGATGAGAGGTGCCTACCAACTCTAGTGGCGGTGGTAAATGGCAACATTTGGGGTTTGGAGGAGCTCGACCATGGAAACTTTGCCGAGAGAGAGAGAGAGAGAGGGTCATGTAGGTGAAGGAAGCCACCACCGCAAGCAGCAATGCAAAGGCGGCCAAGGTGGTCGACATGGCTAATGAGAAGTTGGGGACAGGAAGAACCAACTGAGAGTGTGTGTGTGAGATGTAAAATGTAAAATGTTTTACTCTTATTTTAAGTGTAAAACATTTTACTTCGACTTGCCTCAATTTTACACCTTGAGCGTAAAATATTTTAAAGTTAACCAAATTTTACAACAAAATAAACAAGATAAAATATGTACACCGAAATAAATAGGGTGTTCATGAAACATAATTTTATTTTTATGTAAACTCAAGTTTCTACATCAGTGATTCCCACCCTAATAGAAAATATTAAATATTTTTTATTATAAAAAGTATTTGAAGTTTGGGAAGGAAAGAAAGATAGGGCCAAAGGGGGTTTGGTATAAGGTAGGATTAGTGGGGTTAGGGTTATTATTAAATAAAATTAATTTAGAAATGGATGGGAGTTTGGGGCGCTGGGGACCGGGGCATGAGGACGTCTCTATTTGTTATTGTCCAATCAAAACAAAGCTATCAAACAAAACGAAGTTATCTTCTTTCATTTATTTAAAAAAAAAAAAAAAAAAAAACTTTGCTATCAAACAACCACGTACAATAAGTAAAAAACAAAAATTCACCAACAGCAACATCTACCAACAAAAACCTATTTCTTCCTATCACAATACATTAAAACAACAAAAATGTATCTCAAGAAATAAATCATAATAAACTGAAGCTATCAATTTGACAATTAGTTTAGAATTTCTCATTTAGTTTAAAATCATTGTTTTAAGGGGTGATTATTATAATAATCTACTACAATAATTGCATTTTTTTATCTCACATAAAAATGAATTCCACTAATTAAATTCATAGCGAGATCACATATTATTCATGTAAGATGAGGGAGTATGTATTTATTGTACTCCCAAAATATTATATAATTTTCTCATCTAAAGACCAAAAATAAAAAGAATTACAACCAAAAATTAAATTTAAATCAATCATAGAGGATAGCCCAATTGAAGTTATGAACGATCAATAGTGAGTCTCAATTACTAGTCATAGACTCATAGTAGCCAATTAGTATTGAGTACACAAAACCCAAGATCTCAAACTATAGACATGGCAAACAAGTTGGGTTAGGTCAGGTCTAAGTTGACTCTTATTTTTCACATTAAAAAAAAACACGTATTTGCCACTTTGTAATTTATGCATCAAATTACTTGGTGTGAAATGTGAAGTGAATTAATTTGAGTTCACCAATGTCAAGAAAGAATTTAAATCAATAAATTGATACTTATTCATTAATAATAAAATTATACAAAATCTTAGCAATGCTAACCAAAACAAAACAAATATAAACAAGTCTAATATATTTTTTGAAGATATAATTTAAAAGAACCACACAAGTTTCATTTTTTACATAATAGCAACGTCTCAAAACTGAGAACATAATTACAAATGCTTTATTAGATAGCTAATTTGACAAAAAAAATTAAAAGATTTAGAGAAAATTTACAATCTTGAAAACTTATTTCATAATCTAATATATTGAAAAACAACCTAATAGTTGTGTTTAATTTTAGATGCACAGTGGTTGACACTCTATTTCAATTTGAGAATATATATTGTGGGGCCTGTTAACTAAAAGGTATAGTAGTCCTTAGAATTGGGCTCAGGGCCCAAAGGCCCGATCCGAGAACGCGCGGTTGTCCGAGGACAGCATAAAGAAGTTTTATTCACGTCAAATAGGTGATATGAAAGGAATAAATAGGTATTATATACAATGGTATGGCACACGTCCGAGGACGCCAAATTCCGAGGTAAAGGTAACCTTCGTACTGACTGAAAGATTCCGCCAGGTTGTAGCTGAACTAGAAGTTGGATATAGCTTAATGAGGCGTCGGAGAAGGTAGAAAATATCTTCTAAAGTCTATCACCTCCTCATTAAATGCTGTCCACCTAACACTCTGGCCGCATTAATGTGGAGGTGATACCTGAATAGTAACTAAGCAGCTTTATGACCACTAAGCTGAAAGTCCGGTAAGGACTGGATGGGACAGAAAGGAGCCCCCAGGATAAGAACTACACGTGTACGAAGGAAACAAGAAAAGAAACGAAGTATATAATGTAGAAACGAAGAAGACAGGGGGGACTTCTAGCCAAAAAAAGAAAGAAAAAGAGAGAGAAAGAAAGAGAAACCAATTGGAAGATAGCCGAGGAGAGTTTTTCTCAAAGAACGAATCAATAGCATCCCTTATTCCTTGAAGAGTATAACCTTTCCTGAAAACAGCACTAGTTCTTGGACCCATACTCTATAAATTTATTGTTTGGGCTTATTGGGCTGAACCCAACACTCAATTCAATTCAAATTGAGTCCTTACAATTGGCGCCGTCTGTGGGAAGAACTTGATCTGTTGAGAAGGAAGGGCAGGTGTGACACTCACGATGGAAGAGGGAGTACCGCAACAACCGTTAGTGGGCCCACAACAGGCAGATGCTAATCAGCACCAGGCAGAGTCTAGGGGCTCTCAGCACAGTAATCCGTTGGCAGACTACGAACACGAGGGGGATCGTGAGGGGAGTACCCGAACCACCCATGCTGATAGAAGTCCTTCTCGGGGGAAAGGCCCTGTAAAGAGCGGAGGAAATTTACAGCGTAAGATTAACAAGTTGAAGAGGGAGTTGCGATATGAACGACGGAGGCGTAAGGCCCATAACTCTAAGCATTCTTCTGAGGAGTCAGATGATACCAGTTACAGGCAGAGGTCGAGAACTCCCCCCAGCGAGTCTTTCTCGTGCGAGGAAGAGCACTACCGTAGGCGAAGGAGTAAGAGTCCGACTCGCCAGGGTCAGGGGAACGATGCCTTGAACAAGGCTTTGAATCAAGTCTCTAAATCACC
>NW_027069824.1:22816-31333 GCF_002906115.3 Quercus suber
AATATGAAAGAAATCAAACTTGAGCTTTTTCAATTCTCCTTTGAAGCGGTATTTGTCAGATTCCAGTGAGAGAGAGATTGAGCATGAAAGAGAGACTGGAGAGAGCCATCAAAAGAGAGATACGACGTCGTCTGTGTATTAGAAACTTACGAGGAGCATGAATTACTCATTTGCCCTTCACTTCATGATTTTAAATAATCTTGAAAAAATGGAAATAATATGTACTTTCTTATTTTGATTTGGATAAAATTAAAACATAAACTTCCATATTTTGATTCTATTTTTTTACCATGCAATTTTTTTTTTTTTTTGAGATGTACATGGCTATGCAGTATTAATTCTAAAAAAAAGATAAAAAATTCATGCTTTGAATTTTAAAATGAAAGTGTTTCTTTGTTTTTTAACTTTTATAAAAGGACTAAGCATTTATATACTTCCACTGTATTCAAAGGTTAAATAAATAATCAAGTACTACAGAAATAATGCATATTTTCTCATTTTGGTTACCCTTTAGTTACCACCATGCTATGATCTATGGACAAATTGGTCCATTAACAATTGTTAAAAACATGCTCTACTCATGTTTGGGCTAAAACTCTCACTTTGGTTTATCAAAAGAAAAGCCCATTGGACATAAAAATATACCATCCTATTTAAAAGTTTCTCTCTTTAAAACAAAACTTATGCCTTTTGCTCAAATAAAAAATATTTGTTCAAGGCTCATTTTAAATTATATTTTTTTACTTTGCTCCCCAAAACAAAAGAGTGTATCTTTCTTGGGATACAGAAAATTTATCTCAACCAGATCGCTCTCCAACTTCAACCAAAACTCTAAAAAACATAATAGTATTTTAAATTTTCCTATAATTAATGATATGACAAGCCATTAATAACAGATATACACTGTAAGGATTGTGATGCAGTACAAAAAAGTCTAATCATAGATATCTAATGCCTACTTTTGGGGAACATATTTTGTCAACTTTGATGAGAAGATTCTAACTAGGGGTGTCAATTCGGGTTAGCGTGTCGGGTTTGTGTCGTGTCAAGATAGAAGTATTCGACTAAATGACTCAACCCTAACCCGACCCATTTAATAATCGTGTCATGATCCTTCAACTCTAACCCGACCTGTTAATAAGGCGGGTTGACCTGACCCAACCCATTTAACACGCTTAATAAACAAGTCGTGTTGGGTTAACACGAATGTAACACAACTCATTTCAACCTGTATAATATTAAATATAACATCCATTTAGAAATAATTTTTTTTTATATCCCAAAAAGCAGTGCATACACTTCAAGTCTTCAACCCACATTCAAAATAATATAGTTCAACAAAAATATAACATTCATCTAGAAATAAGTTCTTCACACTCCAAAAGAAGTGCATACACTTCAACCCAAATTCAAAATAACAAAGTTTCAAAAAAATAAAATAACATAGTTCAACAAATATATAATATTCTTGGAGCTCGCCAAATGCTAAGCATCAATATTGAAAGAATTTGAGCAAACAGTAGACTAATCTTGACTATGACCACGATTATCATCCATAAATTCTTTATTGATGTCCAAATTCATAACATCTTTCACAAGCTCATCCCATTTCATTTGTGTAAGTTCTATGCCAAAAAATAAAAATAAAAAAGTATTAGTAGTTCTAAGATCTGTAAAGTTTCAATTTCCAATTATATCTCTTGTAAATTTTTATAATTACTCACTTTTTTTTTTAATTTAAAATATATGTTGGATATAAAATATATTTGACAAATCTAAAATAAAATAAATATTTATTTATTATATGAGTTAAACGGGTTGTGTTAAGTGAATCATTTCGGGTTGACACAAATAAATTGGCGTGTCAAACGTGTCTATTGCGAGTTACGCGGGTTGACCCATTTATGACTTATTTCTTATCGTGTCGCTTTCGAGTTGACCCGTTTATGACCAAACCCCATTAAGACCCAACCCTAACCCGAAAAAATCCGTGTCGGGTTCGTGTCGTGTTCGCGGGTTGGGTTGAACATTGACACCCCTAATTCTAACAAAGTAAGAGTGACCATAAGAATGCTAAAAAAAAGACAGATTTTAGAGATGTAATAAAATATGTTCAAATAAATAAATTATAAATAATATATATATATATATACTATAAAAAAATCAAACTCATTAAAAAAATGTTATTTTAATGGAATAATTAATGCCTAGTAGGGTACTAAGTTTGCAATCCCCAAGTATTGATGATTGAAGGGCCAAATTCGAACCCTCATTGTTCTAGTATGCTAGGCTATGTTCAAAATCTATTGTAATATTATTGTATGATCGTGTCTTAGCTTCATTTGGCTTCTTCCACCTAAAATCATGTGTCCTTTTTGCTTTTAACAAATGAAATAATTTCATAATTCAAAGTCTCACGAGAAAAAAAAAAAAAAAAATTAATAATGGCTGGTGGGGTCAATTGTCCGTAAGTTTTACTTGCTAGATGCGAGTCCAATGAACTCTTTTTTAGAAAGGTTCCCTATGTTATCCCAAAAAGAAATTGTACCTTTTCCATTGCTACAAAACTACACACATTTGTGGGCTCCTTGATCTAAACTGGAATATAGATTCACAGGGATTTGTACCAAGCTGGATGGGTGAAATTATACTCCTCCAAAAATCTACCAACCCGCTTCTCTTTTGGTATTGGATTTTGTCAATAATAGCCTCAGGACATATACCAAGCTGTTCAAATGAACATGAACCTTACAGTTCTTTTCTCTAGCACTTTGTCAAAGCCTTTATTCTTCATATTTGTAAGGAGCTTTGACCTTTCAAGCAACTTGTCTGTATTAGTTTCTACTAAGCTCTTACTGGATTTCGTTTCTTGAACTTGTCTCAAAGTCATTTGTTTGGAAAGATACTAGAAAAGGCTAGAAACATGATATTGTTGGAATCGCTTGATCTCTGAATAAACAATCATTTTGGTGAAATTAGCTGTGGTATATTTGGTTTTCTTTTGTTGGTTACATCATACATGAACTTTCATTCAACAATTTTTCGAGAATAATTCAATCATGCAACCTGGCACCCTGCCTAAGAGTTTTGATACATTTAGCTACATTGCAAGTATTGAACTCAATGGAGCTCCTTTCCCAAAAATGCTCAAAAGAAATTGGAAAAAATGAGGGTGACTCTAAATACTCATGGTCATGTATAGGTATGAGATGGATATTCGGTTGGTTCTCAAGGAGTCTGTAAAGTTCTTTTCTTCAAAAGAACTTCAAGGCATGATGATTTCAGGTTTATCAATGACATGAAAGATCAATGTGATTACAATGTTAAAAGTGAATTGGTTCATTGAAATTGTGAGTGAGCTAGTATTAAGTGAAAGTTATCATACTCTATAAGATATACTTCAAACATCGTCCTTAATAGTTGTTTGGTCTTGTTTTGTTGTACTCATTGCACTGCAAATGTGATTCAATTTATATTTAACCGTCTACCCAGTGGGATTTTATTTCAGAAATATGTCGATATTAAAAATGGAGCCAACATTTTCAATTTGTAGTCTAGTTTTGTTGACCGTTGTCATATGAAATATGGTTCATTTTCTAATGTAGAATTCATTTTTAAAATTATTTGAGAACACAATGCTCTAGAAGGAAACAAAGTAGGCACTATAACAAGTTATTTCTCGAACATTTGTAAAGTATAGTTTTGCACGACATGCACATGTAACACACTAACAGCTTACTCAATGGCAATACCATTGATAATTTCAGTCCTAGTTGTACATGCTTTAGAAGAAAGCTCTGGTTCATGCTTTCCAAAAGGGTACAAAAATTAGTTGGAATTGGAATAGGTCTCAGTTCCTCCTGTATTTTTCTAAATTGTACATTAATAAAATTGGCAAACAACTAGATTTGCTTATCTATCCCATAAAATTGGCAAACAACCTAAGAAGTAGTAATCAGGCCAGATGAGTTCATAGGATGACATTACACTATACAGGCTTGGCATAAGCCCATACACTAGTAAAGAATAAACAATACAAGGGACAGAAAAACAACGTGCACAAAATGTAATTGTTAGAAGGGCAAAACATCAAAATGGTGAAGTGAAAAAATTAAATTGCCCACCCTTGTACAATGTCAAGGCTCATTTCTTTGAGTACTAATAATGGTGCCTTCCTTTATTCTTTATATCAACATGCTACTATGTATACCAAAGAAAAAACAGTAGTCTTTATGCATGCAAATGAAAAAAAAAAAAAAAATCTTGTTTTTCTGGAAATCATCAACAGGCCAGAAGGTCATTGGCAACCATAGATGATACATGAGTAATAGTGTCACAAAATAGTTATTTTTAGGACAGTTCCTTTTTATGAGAAATTGTACTGGTCCAACCAAATTATGTAATGACTTGGAGGGAAAGAAAATGACATGTACTATTTAGCAATTTAATGACCCCTAGATTTTCTATTGATGTAATTTTTCTCCAAAAAACTTGAACTTAGATTTGGTAACAAAATTGAGCTCAGTTATCACTTAGCAACCAAGCTTGTACATGGAACATGTTAGTCATCATCATCTATGTTCCACAATGATCAATGAAGCACACATCTATTGGTGCCTGGTGACTAAATATTTCTCAAACATAAAATTCTGAATGCATTAAATCTTGTTTGGTTTTTGTTTTGTTTTGTTTTGTTTGTTTGTTTTGTTTTTTTTTTCTTCGTGAGACTTTGAATTATGAAATTATTTCATTTGTTAAAAGCAAAAAGGACACATGACTTTAGGTGGAAGAAGCCAAATGAAGCTAAGACACGATCATACAATAATATTACAATAGATTTTGAACATAGCCTAGCATACTAGAACAATGAGGGTTCGAATTTGGCCCTTCAATCATCAATACTTGGGGATTGCAAACTTAGTACCCTACTAGGCATTAATTATTCCATTAAAATAACATTTTTTTAATGAGTTTGATTTTTTTATAGTATATATATATATATATTATTTATAATTTATTTATTTGAACATATTTTATTACATCTCTAAAATCTGTCTTTTTTTTAGCATTCTTATGGTCACTCTTACTTTGTTAGAATTAGGGGTGTCAATGTTCAACCCAACCCGCGAACACGACACGAACCCGACACGGATTTTTTCGGGTTAGGGTTGGGTCTTAATGGGGTTTGGTCATAAACGGGTCAACTCGAAAGCGACACGATAAGAAATAAGTCATAAATGGGTCAACCCGCGTAACTCGCAATAGACACGTTTGACACGCCAATTTATTTGTGTCAACCCGAAATGATTCACTTAACACAACCCGTTTAACTCATATAATAAATAAATATTTATTTTATTTTAGATTTGTCAAATATATTTTATATCCAACATATATTTTAAATTAAAAAAAAAAGTGAGTAATTATAAAAATTTACAAGAGATATAATTGGAAATTGAAACTTTACAGATCTTAGAACTACTAATACTTTTTTATTTTTATTTTTTGGCATAGAACTTACACAAATGAAATGGGATGAGCTTGTGAAAGATGTTATGAATTTGGACATCAATAAAGAATTTATGGATGATAATCGTGGTCATAGTCAAGATTAGTCTACTGTTTGCTCAAATTCTTTCAATATTGATGCTTAGCATTTGGCGAGCTCCAAGAATATTATATATTTGTTGAACTATGTTATTTTATTTTTTTGAAACTTTGTTATTTTGAATTTGGGTTGAAGTGTATGCACTTCTTTTGGAGTGTGAAGAACTTATTTCTAGATGAATGTTATATTTTTGTTGAACTATATTATTTTGAATGTGGGTTGAAGACTTGAAGTGTATGCACTGCTTTTTGGGATATAAAAAAAAATTATTTCTAAATGGATGTTATATTTAATATTATACAGGTTGAAATGAGTTGTGTTACATTCGTGTTAACCCAACACGACTTGTTTATTAAGCGTGTTAAATGGGTTGGGTCAGGTCAACCCGCCTTATTAACAGGTCGGGTTAGAGTTGAAGGATCATGACACGATTATTAAATGGGTCGGGTTAGGGTTGAGTCATTTAGNTGAAGAAAGAAAAGCATAATACTTATGAAAGATATAGGCATGTTAAAGCAATAAATAATGAGGAATTGTGTTCAAAGGAAACTTAACACGTTCATAACAAGCTAAAACAAAATTTTATGGTTAAATTGGCTTTTAGCCAAATGGCCCAAAACCAGCCATTGATCTAGAGCTCACATATAATGTTTATGACTCTGTTCATTTCCTCTAGTAATTAACCAAGGTAATCATTTATAAATCATCTTAGAAAGAAGTGGAATACTGTTTATGGTATCTTTTTCTAGACACAAGAATTTTTCATATATGCTAAGGTCATGCTTCTCTGAAGAGTTTTAAATAGGACTTCAAAGTTTGTGAACTCCAAAATTTTTGGGAGAAAGTGCCTTTTCACTATTGGTCCTTTGCTATCACAACTGCGATATTAAATGAATAACATTTATTTGAAAAATAAAATAAACCATCCAGTTTTAAATCTTCTGAAACTCAAGGAAAGCACTATTGACAGATGTGTTATTTAGAAGAAAGGTATATAGTAAATTAACTGCCATTTGGGAGACAAAAGAGGATAGAAGCATAGCATCACACTTACTATTGTATCAAATTGTTGTGTGCATTTAATTAACATTTTTAGGAAGAAAAAAAAAAGCTGAAAATCTTAAAATCAAGGTCCAAGATACTTTTATTTATATTTTTGATATTATAGAATATAACTAAGAATATTCTCCTTAGACATCGAAGGCTAGATTTGGCTGAGGAGGAGAAGTAAATTTTAGAGAGCCACTATTTTGTAGCCTAAGCTTCCTTCTTAGAAACTTATTGGAAGGGATCCAATTGATAACCTAGGAAATTTTCACAAATAGCAACGTTTAGATTGCCTAGTTATGCACAATTTTGTTGTTTTTCATTGAAACTTTACAAAGTGATCCCCAAGAGATATATAGAGAGCTATGAGGATTGTTGGATCCTGGATGAACACTCTGCTCGCTTATGGGAATATATCAAATCTATATATATCTGAAAGCTGAAGTGTAACATTTATTGTTGCTACGCTCCTGTTAAGCCACATTAACAGCCACATCATCGGTCCCACTAACTTCTTTTTTTTCTTTTTCTTTTTCTTTTCCTTCCTTTTACAAATTAACATTTTCTCAATTATGACTCTATCACATAAAATAAAAAATAAAAAATTCATCTCCTAATTAACGTTTCCTAACTTTTCAACTTTCCATTTGTTATTCCATCAATTTCAATCTGATAACAATCAAACTTTCTTCAACTCTATGACTCTCTATCTCCCCAATCAAGCAATTCTGAAAACTATTCAAATGCCACTCTATTAGAATTCCATCAACAACAAAAAAACTTACTGACTTGTTGTCTATATATATTTGCAATTGCTTTACCTCACTTCTGCAAATTTGGAAAGTCTCTCTAAAGTGAGTTTTTTTTTTTTTTTTTCCCCCATATTCTTCAAATTTTCCAAATTAATTTTGTTGGTGATGTGCCATTAAAGAGCTCAAGTGCCAACAACATTGGTTCTCGTAAACCAACCAAAAAAATATTAAAACCATGGTTGTTCACAAGGATACTGACACAAGGATTGGGCACGATGTGTAAAACAAATGAAAACATTTCCAATGGAAAAACCATTACATGATGCAAATAGTCTCGTAGAAAGTTCACCAAAAAAAATACCGTCAACAACTTGCAAAACCTTTGCCATCCTTGACTCTATGCAACCTCTGCAAATGACCCACTTGTCTTCAATAGTCCTAGAACATGTGTACTCTTTCTATATAGTGATTTCCTTTGATTTGGCTACGTGGTTTCAATGTCACAAACATTCAAACGGGGATTGACATAAGTGGTCTAATACATACAATGGGTATTTGATTGAGCACTTGGCGTGGCTATTTTTTGATAGCTATTTCATGGGGGTGCAAAACAAAGGCTCTAGATCAAGAACGCAACTCTCTCAGTTGTTCAAATAGCCAACAACAAAAGAATCGCAATAGGCTCTTACTACTATAGTTTATGTGGTCATTAATCATGGATGAGTTTTTTTCCACTGTTGGATACATCTTATGTGTATTTGTGTGATGTATTCACCATTATGGATAAATAATTCTCTTTGTGTATGCATAGCATAAATCAGTTCTGTTGTATGTACATATTAGTTATGTCATGAATGTAGATGCATAATTTAATACAGGATATGTTACTTTTTTTGGTTTTGTATTGTAACAAATTTAGATATTATTATGGGAGAGGCCAATTGAATTGAGATTCCTATCACATCTGGACAATGAGTTGTTAGAAAGATCTAGCATAATCACCTCAGAGGATATACAAGGTAACGGCCCTTTAAATTTTTTGAACTCAGATCAATTGCTAAAGTAGACAAAAACATGGGACTATTTGGAATCTCTCCATTGATTTGATTG
>NW_027069824.1:31909-39585 GCF_002906115.3 Quercus suber
ATATCCTCCATACTTGCAAAATTTTCAGTAAAATCAAAGTTTAATAAATATGTCATCAATCAAATGTTTAACAAGGAAAAAACTTAAGGACAACCCAGTAAAAATATATCTTTAATTTTACTTAAAATACCTACAAAATAGGATACTCTCCTACTAATCCATCTTTTCACAAAAAATTTATCCAAAAAAAATTTTAAAAAAGGAAAATTATGACACTAGACTAACAAAAAAAAATCAAATTCATCGCACGTGCAAAGCGCATGTAATGAGGCTATTAAAATCCTATTAGATTGGTCACTTCTTTGAGGATCTCTCCTGATAAACTGTTCTTGGATAAATCCATACTTTTTACCAATTGGAGAATGATGCTATACTTAGAAACTTTCCCCTTTAATCCTTTATTACAAGCAATTCAATTTCAAGAGAGATATATTCACCATAAAAAATTGCCGAGCAATATAAGTCATGTCATGATTTAAATTATTTTCAGTGGCCATGCATGACACTAAAATTTTTAACACATGTTGGTATGCTTCCAGAAAACTTATTATGTGAAAGATCCAAGATTCGAAGTAAAGTTAGAGCACAAAATTTTTTCGGTATGTGACCATAGAAATTATTTGATTGAAGGTTGAGAACCATTAAGCTTGAACATCTATGTCCCATCCAAGAAGGTATGCTTCCTTCAAACTTATTTTTAGCAACATCAATAATCACCAACTTTTCACAATTTTTCAAAGAAGATGGTAAATTTTTAGAGAACTTGTTGTTGTACTGGTGCAAAGACTTAAGAAGAGTCAAGGATCCAATCGAAGTTGGAATTTTGCTAGTGAAATTGTTGTTTTCCAAATTCAAGACCACCAAACTATTCCATTTCATCCAACAATTAGATATTTTTCCTTATAAAATATTTTTTCCTAGATTTAGAAGTTTTGGATGTGTTTGGATACTACTTATTTTGCAAAATATTGAAAACTGAAAACTAAAAATGCTGTAGCAAAATAATTTTTAAATGTGTGAATAGTACTGTGAGACTCAATTTAAATTTTTTTTTCTAAATAAAGTACTTGCAGTTGCAGGTCTCATAAATAGTACACAAAACCCCTAAAAATCATAATTTTACTTTCTCTTCTTGCACTGGACCCATAGTAAACGTAAAACGCTATTCTAAAAAAAAAAAAAAAAAAAGAAAGTGAAACGCAGCCACAGTACTATCCAGCACTATCATGCAGTAATGCCATCCTCATTCTAGCTACTTTATCGTCATCATGCTAATGACAACCGCTGATGTAATAGATGTTTTTCATACAGTTGTCCTTACTCTTTTTTTTTTATTTTTTTTTATTTTTTTTAAGTAAAGAAAAAATGAGGGTGTTTATGGCTGTATTAAACCCTCGGGTAGGGCGTCGCGCCGTGAGATACTCACTTATTTTTGCGCGTGTGAGAGTCACCTCATTTCTGAGTACACCCCTCATTAAGGATGCCCACCAATAGAAGGCCGTTGGCAAGACTCAAACCCAAGCCTGACAAGTAGGGAAGCGAAGTCCTGACCAACTCAGCCAACCCCCCGTTGGCGTCCTTACTTTTATTATAGGAGTAATACTTATTTGATATGTTAGATCACATGTTGGTCTCGTAAATCGGTATATATATATATATATATAAGTGATTTTTTTTTTTTTGAAAGCGAATTTAATTTCTTTTAAAATAACATATTAATAACAAATACAAAAATTACATTTGAAATCCTATAGTTTTGGGGTGTCCAAATTAAACATTGTAACTTCAAAAGTAACAAATTAAATATAGAAATTAAAAAAAAAAAATCAAATTCCATAATTTTAAAAGTAAAAAATTATGTAAATCATAAGATTCTAAATTGTAAGATTTTAAAAGTATAAATTTCCCTAACAAATATTTGATGTCCATAATTTTTTTTGTTTGAAACCAAAATGTGCCTTGCATTATATAGATATGTTAATTGTTTATGAAAAGAATCTACTACAAATTAGGTGAAAGTTGTCAAGAGTTTTGTAATTTAGTAATACTATAGTCTAAACCTTCCAAAATCAAGGTTCGACAAATCTCCCATCCCCAATTTCCCATAGGGTGGCTTAGTGAAAATAGTATTTTTTGTGGTGTCCCAATCTCTATGTTTGTAATTCGAATCTCACACCTCCCTCTACTTATTTCAGCAAAAACAAAAGAAATTAAAAAAAAAAATTATTTCCTTATTATTGTAATTATCAAATTATTAAAAAATTAACCATGTTGAAAAATTATCAATAGTTCATGAATAAAATTAAATTTTGATGTACCATATATGGACCAAAATTGTATTTTTGATTGGGTAAAAAAAAAAGTCAGCAAGTACCAAATTAATTGAACTTTTCCTTCTTAAAAAGAAAAAAAAAATTAATTGAACTTTTAAGTTTTAAGTTCTGCCTTTACTTTTGGAAGGTGCCTCTTGAGTTTTGGCCATAAAAGCTACAAAACAAAGGATAATAGTGTATAAAAGGTTATTATGATTTATGGGTGAGCGGTTATTCCAAAAGATAATAGAAACGAGACACATAGTTTAAGGTGATTTGGGTTCTGGGCTGATGAAAATCGAACATGGGATTTGGGGCTCCTGCGTTCACACCAAGACTACAAAGCCACCAAAAAAAAAATCTTTAATAATTTATAATGATATATGTTTATACCTTCACCAGCGGCAAGATTGAAATATAGGTCAATAATGTTGGGGCAGCTTCCATAGCACTGAGTTGAGCAAAGCTTTTCTGTGAAGCGAGGCTCTAGGAGAGAGTCAGATGAGATTCCAAGTGTTTTACGGTCAAGCCCACATCCTTTGATGCACTGGTCAGTCTCGATCAAGTCTTGTATTTTGTCTGCCTCAATCTCTGATGTACGGCATGTGTATGCTTCCTCTCCGCTCCTTTTTACGTGCTTCTCAAGCACACAGCGTTTGCCAGAGGATGACACTGCGAATGCGCATGTGTTCTCGTCCAGATTCTCACATGTTATTGCTCCTGCAACCGCCAACAAAAAAAAAAAACTAGATAAAGTGCTATGGTTTGGAAGTATATGGAAAGTTTAGTTTTTAGATTTTACCGTGCATAGATTATCATGTTATTTAAAACTTTAAGGCGCTAAATACACCTTAATCTTAAGATTTGACACGAAACACATTTATTTCAAATGGTATATAAAGTTGTAGTGTAACTTAATATATCACACTCCAAATGAGAGAAAAACGAATCTCAAGTCATTCATTTTCAAGAAAAAAATGCATGTAAAGAAAGAAAATTTTCTGGATTTATGAATATAATGATAAATTTACCATTGAATTATAAGATAGCTAAAAAAAAAACTAAATTTTTGTAGCATCAAGAAATAGGTGATGAGTGAATGTAAGGAAGAAAAAAAAAATGTAGGTTTACTAATTGGTTTTGGTGTTGGAAATAATTATGTTCATACCTAGAGTGCCTTGCACACAGAGGGCAATTGCAAGAACCAAGACTGCCAGGGTCTTCAAGCTAATATGAGAGGCCATTGCACTGTTCTAAATGTAAAAGAGCTGGTGCTGAGGCTAAATTAGCTATAGGGCTTTCGTAAAGCTAGTAAAACTTTGTGTTTCTACTTGGAGGAATGCTGTGAAGTTTCATGGTTCGTTAGGACCATTTTATAGTCGCTTAAATGCACTGTATAGATTTCAAAAACTACGACCACGTAGAATGTAATTTCAATGTTAAGAAATGCGAAAAGTCTTGGTGAACCTTACTTTAGAAACTGGTGAAGCTATGATCCATTTTGTATGACCCCACCATGAAGAACTTGAGTATGTCGGGGTTTTTTTTTTTTTTTTTTTTTTTTTTATGAGGCCCTAGAAGATTGGTAATTACTAGTCAATCACTGCCGCTATCAAAGGCGGAGGCATGGCTGTAACATATATGCCACCGGCATGTAAAAACAAAAATATGGTTTTCAATAATTATATATAATTTGGTCGGCACTGTACATTATAGGTTGCTTATTTGAAAATTGTTTATATGATCGATGCTGATTTTTTGTTCTCGCATGTGCCTTGCAAGAATAAAAATAAGGATAAAATTTGGTTATAAACTTTATTGTAGCTTAAAGCTACAACTTCACTCGATATCTTTTTAATGAATTTGAATTTTAACAAATTCACCAATAGATCACATTATCTTCTTATATCTACCTTGCTTGTAAAAGTTTTAGAAGATTAAAAACCAATAGTTATGTCATCAATCAATTATTTAAATTGAAAATTTTTGTAATCTAAATTTATGCTTAAAAAATAAGTTTATAGATCACATAGTAAATAACATCTGATTGACGAAAAATTTGACATGTGTATTAAGAGTGTAAAGAACATACAATCCAACGGTTAGAATTTCAAAATATGTAGCAATGCTAATTTTTTTAAAAAGCGTTTATAGTCTTAGACTACAATTAAGTTTGCAACCAAATTTTGTCCATAAAATAATAAGAATGTAAACTCCTCAACTGATTTGACTTCCCCCTTACAAAACGAGAATAAAAAGAATGCAGTGCCTAATGTCTTTGGAAATTTGGTACCTTACCATTAACTTGAGAAATGTGTTCCTTGCTAGGAGCAACTTTTCAAACCAATTAAGTACTTTTCTTTTAAGTTATCTTAGGAATACAATAAATATTTACAATATTTTCAAATTAATCTACCACTTTATTAAAAAAATTAAATTAAAAATTGTAGTGAACACATATATGAAGTAGTAGGCTAATTTAAGAATGTTATGAAACTATTGTAAATTTTTATTGTGTTTCAAATTTTATTTTTATTATTTTTCTTCTTCTCCTTTATTATACTAGCATGTAACTCATGTATATGCATAACTGCATTTAGAAATAAACAGATTTTATTAATCATAAGAATATACATAATTGATTGAATCATTAGGAAAAATAAACTTAATTAGATGCATATTAAAATTCTTATGTAAGTTTAATACTATTTATGATAATTTTATTCAAATTTTTAATAATATATATTAAAGGGTGAGTTGCAGCTTGCCCTTAGCCCCTTGCCATAAGAAGTTCTCTAAGATTCATTATGCTTGCTTTAATAAGATTATCACATGATTACTCATTACATGCTTATTTTTCATTTTGTTTTCAATCATGTGGTAGTATATGAAAGTTAAAGTTAAATATGACAAAAATTGGGGAATTTGACATTGAATGGAAATTGCAAGTTGCAACTAGTCACGTAGGAAATTAATTGCTCAAGATATAAGTCAGCAAGACCCAATTCTTATATCCCTAACAACACTTCTTTCATTAAGTATTTTTGTAACTTAAACTTCCGATAAAAGTTAAATGAAGGCGGCTCTTAGACACTAGCCTAGAAATCTATTGGCACGGCCTTTTCTTATCCTCAAACTAGTAGCAAATTTGGTTTCAAGTAGCTATAACTCGTAAACACAAGCCTAGAAATTTATTGGCCTTTTATTTATCACCCAATTTTTTATTTATAAAAAATAGAAATTCTACCATAGTCTAATTTAAATGTGTGAAACTCTCTTCTAGAAATTTGAACTCCGGTTCTTACTCCCTACACCCACAAACACTTATACTTGTTCAGTAACTATCGCTCTAAGGATGTGCGGTGGTATTTATCACCCAATTAACTAGTTGCACATTTGGATTTCAAGAGGTTAAAAGTGTTTACAAGTCTTTCTTTTATTTTTATTTTGGAGAATGGTTAACGAGTCGTATTGATTTGAAATAAGAGTATAAGACCATAAATTTCAATTAAGCTTAAGTCTACAAAGACTAGATAATAGAGATTAGAGAGAGGGAGAGGGAGAGGAGTGATTGCCGTATACGACATTGCGCAAGCTAATTTGGAGATTTCAGTTACGAAAACCAAAAAGCATCTTTTGTACCTACGTTATTCATAATAAGCTATGGAATTTAATACGAGACACATAAATTTTAACGGTATAGTTAATAGTTTACCACTTTCTTGGCAATGATTTCTTGGCAGTGTTAGGAACGCAAGAAAGAAGGACCTGCCTTTAATGATTGTATCTCAATGTAAGACCGCCTTCAAAAAGGAACCAATTTTCTGGTCAAACTCAAACAAAGCATTCCCTAATTAAGAAAATAAGTTTATGGTCAAACAAATCATTTCCTAAGAAAATAAAAGGAAAATTTATGTGAAGTCATTTCCTAAGAAATCACTATAAAGCTTGTATTTCCTCCACTAACAAAACAATAGATTATATAGATAAATGAAAGCTCTCTCATTTACTGTTTCCTAGTCCACTAACAAAACTGAAAATAAAAAAAGCTAATGAGAATACTTTTAGCTAGGCTATAAGGACCTGCATATGTATCTCATACGTCTAAAACATACGATACATCTATTTACTCTCAAACCTCTATAACATTTACTCTCATATTATGATTACCGATCGTTATCGATCAGATTATATTCCCTTTTTTTTTTTTTTTTTGTATATGCTAACATCAATCTTTCATTCGATAACATAGATTTACCTGTTAAGTTAACTAAAACCACCACAACATATGAGTCTTACAATATTAAATCAAATTTATTAAAGAGCATATGGGTATATTTCCTTCCATAAGAACTTTTTTAATTATTATATAGAATGAAAGCCTGGAACAAAAATGGCCGAATGCCCGTACTCCCTTACCTATTGGACTTACAAGAAGGAACCTAAGCCATAGCCATACCCTAACCCACGATGACATTAGTGAGCAAAGGGACTGTGGCATGGGGGCTCCATAATGATAGTCTATAGTCTATATAGAGTTAGTTATGAGTTGAACTTTGATATATATGGGAAATAAATTTGGTATTAGTCGGCCATTTGTTCAATTTCTTGGACTTTTCTTCCCCGGTGTTTGCGGGGCAAAGGTTACGAGCTATCAATGTTATTTTGGTTTGGTTAGGGGGCATGAATAACGGAGACGGAGTTAGTTGTTAGTGTGGACTGTAACTTTGATCATCAAGTGGAGTTGAAAACTTTAGCAATTAGCAATTCCCATGATTATGGGATGAATTGAAACTAGGGATATGCTTTTTATGCTTTTTAATGCACTTTCATATTCTACTAATTTTTTTAGATCCCGAACTTTCGTGAACACTATAGGTTCCATCTTAATCACTGAAATTACTGATTTGATTTTTTGATGTTGACATCCATGATAAAATTAATTCAAGTACAATCAACTATTCTATAATTTCTATTCTTAACATTCTCAACCAAAAAAAAAAAAAAAAAAAAATCTATTCTTGACTATTTACTAAGTGGAAGGTGAGAGCAACAGAATCAACTGGTAAGAAAATTATTGTTACGAAAATAATTTTTTTTTTTTGGTGGCTTTGTAGTCTTGGTGTGAACGCAGGAGCCCCAAATCCCATGTTCGATTTTCATCAGCCCAGAACCCAAATCACCTTAAACTATGTGTCTCGTTTCTATTATCTTTTGGAATAACCGCTCACCCATAAATCATAATAACCTTTTATACACTATTATCCTTTGTTTTGTAGCTTTTATGGCCAAAACTCAAGAGGCACCTTCCAAAAGTAAAGGCAGAACTTAAAACTTAAAAGTTCAATTAATTTTTTTTTTCTT
>NW_027069824.1:40810-55532 GCF_002906115.3 Quercus suber
ATATATATATACAATTATTCTTCTATTTTTGCTTTTCTATGTATCTCAGCTTGTGGAATGAAATGGGAGTATGGGACACGCATATAGACAATTTGATACATTTTCTAACAGTCTTTCTTTCCAACCAAGTCAAGCAATCCAAATCAAATTCTGTTATTTGGTGATATTGAATAAAGAGAGGTTGAATGTTCCTTTATTTATTTATTTATTTTTTTGAGAGAGAGAGATATGCCAATCAAGCCAATTTATATATAAATTAATAGATAAAGCTGAAAGAAAATCCAATTATATTTCAAATTGAATTCTAATTATTGTCTAATTTTATCTTCTTCTTTTTTTAATTTCTAGGTGAGTTAATGTTGTGCAAAAGATGAAGAGTTTAATATAAGTAAACCATAAAAAAATAAAAATAAAAATAAACCCTAAAAAAGGAGTAAACTCATGTGTATATCCAAATAATAAAATAAAATAAAATAATAAAGGAGAAAGAAAGAGTAAAACTTATGTATATATCTATGACTTAACAAGGTATAATTTGAATCCATATATGTGTAATTGTGTTGTTTTTATTTGTACCGTACATATGTGTAGATTATGCACTAGTTTATTTAATTGCTAAGAACTTAGAAACATAGTACTTGTAAATATCAAGAGGAACGAACTTCATCTAAACTAAAACAGAAAAAGAATGTCTCACTCTCCGAGTTAAAACATGTGCCAAAATATTGCCTTGCCAACGTGTATGAGTGAAAGAAAAATACTGAATGTCCCTTAAAGCCGAATACTAGGCCAAAGTGAAGAGGAAGAATTGAAGAAATGGCCCATCTTACCAAAACTCATGCCTTGATTGGAATGACTTGGGAGTAGGGACTCAATGGTTTATACTTTATACAGTCAAAATTGACCACCTTAACTTTAAGTGCTCCATTTCATTTTTTTTCTCGCAATATCTGATCAAATAAAATTCATCATGTTACTCCTCTATTCCTCTTTTTTGTGCCCCCACGATACTTTAGCAGACATGACACTTATTTATGAATCTTTTGTGGTTCAATAAGACAAAGATAAACATTCAAGAGTGCATTTTTCCCCCTTTGATATCCTCGTATCAAAAATCTTATATTAACGTTTTGCTAATGCATAGAGATCACTGGATAATATGTAATAAAATAAAAAAAAAATAAATAAAAAATAAAAAGGTGTGTACATGGATAATTAGAGGCTAAGAGTCGTTATACATATTAAATGAATAAGTTTAGAAACAAAACTTGTTCCATAATTTGTTAAAATGACAAGTTATGAGTAGTGAAAAAAAAAATAGTAGGTATATACATTCACGAAAACTTAATATCTCAACAAATAGTGCCCATAACTAAAGTGTGTCCGTAACAAAATTGATATTAAATAGGTTAGGGATATTGTTATGATATGACCTCTGACTTTTGTAAATTAGGGGTCTAAAACAATTAACGCATGGGTGGGGCTAAGGAATTGCGTTCTGTATGGGGGCAAAGGCAGAGGATGGGGTGAGGCGTAGAGTTATGTTGAAGTCTATATAGTTTGTTAGTTTTAAATTATGGAAGATGATTCTCTTTTCCTTAAATTACACGCCATTGGGCTCAAGACTTGAGTTAAGTAATAACGTCCGCTAATTAGTGCAAAAGAAGAGAGATTGCCTCATTTAGGAAAAAATGATAATGTGTATTAAATAGTCTCAAATAAGGAAAAAAGTTTAGGTAGTCTCAACTCTCAAAGCACTGCATAGGGACTATCTTACAATTGCCCCTCTAATAAGGCCACAAGGGTGGACCCACAAACATAGAATTACTCCTATCCAACTCTTATCCAATGTGAGGATGGTTAAATATATGTCATAGCATATACCAAATCTCTAGATGACTTCCAAATTAGTATATTTTAAAAGAAAAAACACTACTGGGAGAAGGAATTCAAATGAAGACTCTTCTCATGAGAAGAACCAAGCTAAAGCTATTAGAGTCTTAATTTTTTTTTTGAAAGAGTTTCAACCTATGACGTCCACTTCTGATGATAACTCTTTATCATCAGATCAAGATACCAATCGGTTTTTAGTGTATGCGGGTAGAAATGGCAATTTTGACCTGCCTCTCCTTACTCAACCTTGTGTGGGTTTTCCCCGCCCCACAAAGGTGGTGGGACGGGAATAGAGCAAGATTTTAGCCCCACACCACAAGGCGGGGAAAGAATGGCTTTAGACTTTTTAGACTCACCTCGCCCCATCCCTGTCCCACTTTGGTAAAGGTTAAATTGTAAATTTCTCATACTCTAAAACTCTAAACAAACATATCATTAGTTTATTTTATTCTACCCAACATGGCTCTCTGCCTCTTTTTTTTCTTTTTTCTTTTTTTCCTCTAGCAAAGTTGGAAATAATGTACCAATTTTAACATTTTATTTTGTCCTTATTAGAAACAAATTTATATACTATTGAATCATTGATTTTATATTATGAGATTTTTGTTTTTGTTGTGATATTATCTTGTTAAATACTTTGATAAGTATTATTCAATTTTTGCTAAAAACTAGTTTGATTTGATGGGATAAATTTATTTATAATTTCAAGTATATTTTTATTAACAAAACAGGTTTTATTAAAAAAATTGTAATAATTGTGGGCAAATTAACTAGAAGTAGAGTTTTACGGGATGAGGCTGGGCTTCGCAGGACCCCAAGGAGCGAGGATGGGGCAAAAAAAATTTCCCCGTTATGCGGGGCGGGGATGGAGCAAGACAAAGCCAAGCGAGGCGGGAGCGAAGACCCCATCCTTCGAACCCGCCCCACCCCATTGTCATCCCTATATGTGGAGACTAAATCCTAGATCTCTTATTCAACTATTAGAGACTTTACCAGTTAAGCTAATTATAAAAGACTTTACTAGTTAAACTAACTAGAACTCATTTATTAGGGTCTTAGTTAATATTGAATTTTTAGCAATATTTCTTTTGCTATAATTGAAGCTATGCTCTAAATTAACATCTTTTTGAAATCCTCTTCTTCTGTTGTTGTGAAAATATAGTAACAGAAAAAGAAATGCCATAAAATTTTGATTAATTTATCTTATATTTCTTTTTCCTTTTTACTAGAAGTAACCCTCCAAATAATGTCATGTCATATTTCGATTATAAAATCAGGGAATGGGATCCTCTCTCCTTGCTTGCGTGAAGGTTAATTTTGATGCAGCCATTAAAGAAGAAAAGACATGCATAGCAATTGTGGGTAGAAACACATGAAGAAAGTTATTTTTGTTTGGATGGGTTTGATTGCGGAGCAGAACCCCTTAAAATCTGAAGCTTGTGAAGCCTTACTAGCAATACCAAATATTGGATCACCCCACTTCAGAACCACTCATCCCAACCCGGCCCATTGGATTATTGCTGCTTTAATTTTTGAAGCTAGATCTTTAACTTTACTATTTTTATAGATGGTTTATTAGTCACTAGCCTCTGAGCACATGTTTAAAGATTTTTCTATTTTTTGAGTAAATTTTAATAATTTTTTCATCTCTTACACATAATGCATTAAAAAATTAAACATGTGACTCTGGGCTTACTAAACTTAGGAAGATACTTCCCAAATCCAACTCTCACAATACATTCTAACATATATTTAGATCTAGACATCATGAAATAATTACCTCTAGAGATGATGTTGCTCTGTTAGGAATGTAGACTCCATAATGAACTTTAGCAGCCGAGTTGTCAACATGAAGGGACTTCAAAATGATGGCATATCATTTGTAGCACGGACTTCACGTCCCCTACCCATTGATTGCAAACTTTTATCCTGAAAACATAAAACAGCGTTCATTATAGAGGCTACATACAAAAATAGTTGTCGCCATGGTGGATAGGGATGGAGGGAGAACATTTGTGAGAATTTGTAGGTGGATTTTTTTTAAAGCGATAGTTCATCATAGTTTATCTTATCCAATTGTTGACTTTTTTTTTTTTTTTTTTTNCATTAGCTTTTGATTTTCTCAAAGCATCAGATGATATTTTGAATTGGTATCACTACTCTTTTGACACGTGGAACTAGCATTTATTGAGTTTGGTGGGTGTTAGATTATTTAATGGTTTTCACTTTTATATATTTACATTGATAACTCCATCATAAAATATAAAAAGTTGTAAAGGTGGTATATTGAGTTATTAGGAATATAATTTTGTATATTGTATAAAATAGTAAAAGATAGCGGTAAACTTGAAACGGGTATACCGTATTGATCGGTATCTGAAATATACCATACCGCTGACCAAATCGGTACAGCCTTCAGTACGGTATTGACTCCCTTACTTTTTGGTTGATTCAATGATTGGGTTTTGTTTTAGTAGGGAGAAATTGCTAATTTTTAGTAGTAAGTCTTCTGTGTTAATTTTAATTAACACAGAAGACTTACTTGTGTGAGGTACTGAGGTTGAGTAGATGAGTGGGTACGATCTCACGTGTAGAGATACTGACATTTGACCGTACACTCGCATTAAATATTCATCCAAAAAATAGAGAGGTATACTCGCAATAAACTCAAATAAATTTATTCAAATTAAATCTTGAGAGGCAATTTCTCTACGTTGTAGCTTTTGAAAGGCTTTGACAAGGTGTGGATGGCTTGAAGAAATTTAGGTGGAGATGAAATTTAATAAATTTAGGCTGTAAATCAATGATACCATCTTTCCTGGCGGACCTAAGACTTCAAGTTAGGGGGGCGAAGAATAAGAAGAAAAAAAAAATCCAAATAGATATTCATATACTACTAAGAAACTATATATCAACCAAAATCAATACACAAAATCTTTGTTTCTTAATACATTAAAATGCAATCATTTATTAATAAAGACAAAAAAAACACAAAATAATATTATTTCTTAAGAACATCAATTGTAGCTAAAAAATTTTATTTTCACAAACCAAATCTTCACTACAAAAAACTGGGCCTATAGTGGCGTTTTTGAAATGCCACTACAGGTCCAAAAAACGCCACTATAGGCCCATTTTGGCTATAGTGGCATTTTCTATAGTGGCGTTTGTAAACGCCACTATTGTACCGCTATTATAGGCCTATATTGGCGTTTGTAAACGCCACTATAGGCCTATAATAGCGGTACAATAGTGGCGTTTATAAATGCCACTATAGAAAACGCCGCTATAGCCAAAAAAACACCAAAAAAATTTTAATTACCAAAAATTAATTTTTGGTAATCAAAAGAATTTTATTTTGACGTGAAAAAGTTTTTTTTTTTTTTTAAATTCAATTAAGATTGTAATTAAATTAGAAGATACAAAACAAAACAAAATACAAACACTATAGATAGCTATCCCAGCAAATTGAAAGTCAAACACAAACCCACCTAAAAAAAATTCAAAATCAAACACGCTCACATCCAAAAAAAAAAAAAAAAAAAATAGCAACTCCAAATACAAACACTATGGTTATCCCAGCAAATTCAAATGAAAACACAAACCCACCTAAAAAAAAAATTCAAAATCAAACACACAAAAAAAAAAAAAAATATATATATATATATATATAGCAAACCCACCCAACACATCAGCCGCCACAGACCAATAACTTGCAAAAAGAAATCATCAAATTGATTTTGAAGTTTTCACTACTTGAGTAAGATATTAATCACAACACTTGAGATCTCTAAATTAACCTTTAGACCCACAAAGCAAAGTTGATAGCAGACAGAATAGGCCAAAACTATTATAAAAAAAGGAATAGACTTTACAAGCATTAAAATTTTAAAAAAAAAAAATACTTACTTGCAACTATACAATCAATAGCATTCTTCCTTCAATCACAAATCCCATAATAGTAGCACCATTTACAAATTTGAACAAAATTAACTAGTTGCAACACTATCTTCAAATCCAAAACCCACTAACATTAACACCACCACAAATAAAATAGGGGAAATTAAATCAAATAGGAGAAAAAGAGAAAAGAATAAATCCAGGTGTGTAGTGAAAGAAGAGTGAAAGAAGGAAAAAAAGAAACAGAAAAGAAGAGAAAGAAAGAAAGAAGCCTGAAGAAGTGGAGATAAGTGAGCTAGAAAAAGAGAGAAAGAAAAAAAGAAAAGAAAGAAAAGAAAGAAGAAGGCTGAAGAAGTTACGTGGAGTTAGAGAAGGATATAAGGTGAGTGGGGGTAGGTGGGGTTAGGTGGGTTTTGAATTTTGAATTTTAAATTTTTTTTGTTTAGTTCTTATATATATTTATATATATATATATATATATATATATATATAAATGATATATACATATATTTTCACAATATTTTTGCAACAAATTTTAAGTGATAGGTTGTTATTAGTTGTTATTATTGGGAAAAAAGTAATCATAGTATTAAGTTCAAATTTGAACTAATAACAACTAACCACTTATGATTTGTTGTGAAAATATTATAAAAATGTTGTGGACGTAGCACCTCATATATATATATAGAGAAATGCATGTTCACACATTTTTACAATATTTTTATAACAAATTTTAAGTGGCATATTGTTACTGTTGGGGCAAAAAAGTAATCTTAGTGTTCAGTTCAAATTTAAACCAATAAAAACTAATCACTTATAATTTGTTGTGAAAACATTATAAAAATGTTGTTAATATAACACTTCTCATAGTTTTTGTGTTTACGGGTTGATTTTTTTTTAGTTTTTTTAAAATTTTTTTTTAAGGAATGGTTTGGAATATGCTATAGAATATGCTAGGAATATTCTATGGCATATTCCTAGCTAGAATATATCACCCTTTTTTTTTTACGGATTGATTTTTTTTTTTTTTTAAAGAATAGTTTGAAACATACCATAAAATATTTTTACAACATATTTTTATAACAAATTTTAAATGGTGAGTTGTTATTGGTTCTTATTGTTGGGTTAAAAAGCAATCTCATTGCTAAATTCAAATTGAACTAACAACAATTAATTACTCATGATTTGTTGTGAAAATGTTGTTTAAATGTAGTGAAATTTGTTGTGAAAATGTTTTTATTTTTTAAGAACCTATAGTGGCGTTTGTCAAACGCCACTATAGGTCGTACACTTACAGTGCCTATGGTGGCGTTTGACAGACGCCACTATAGGCCTTTTTCTCTGCATGCACAAATTAAAAAATCCCAGAAAAATGCCTATAGTGGCGTTTGTCAAACGCCACTATAGGTCCTACACTTACAAGGGCCTATAGTGGCGTTTGTCAAACGCCACTATAGGTCTATTATAATTATAAAGAAATTAAACCCAGCCGAAAATTTTTTTTTTTAAAAAAAGTAAAAAAAAAGTGCCTATAGCAGCGTTTGTACCATGAGAAACGCCATTATAGGTCGGACTTATAGTGGCGTTTTTAAAAACGCTACTATAGGCCCTTAAAAACGCTGCTATAGAGTACCTATAGTAGCGTTTATATAAAACGCCATTATAGGACTTGCTAAACGCAGCTATAGGGTACCTATAGTGGCGTTTATATAAAACGCCACTATAGGGTACCTATAGTGGCGTTTTTGACAAACGCCGCTAAAAAAAACGGCACTATAAGCCAATTTTTTGTAGTGCTTACTTTTGCTACTGTAAATATAGCATTTGAAATGTCTCATACAATAGTGTTTTTGGTATTTGGTATTCTAAATACTAAATATTTACCATTTAGAACACCTAATGCTAGCACTCTAATACTGGTTTGACTGTGAGTTTTTATTTTTTATTTTAAAATTTCGTTTTTGTTAAGTTTTTGAGTTGGGTAATTGCTAATTTGGACTAGACTAATTAAAAGGGAAGGAGCTTAAGTTTTTGGAAGAGTGAGGCACAACTCTAGAAATTAATATTTGCGCACCCAATATGAGATTAACAAGCTCGCTCTCCCTTGGGCTCACAATCTATTTGTAATGTAGGATTTGGATTTCCTACTCTAGGTGATTCTCCTTGAAGACCCAGCAACAACTCCCAAACTTTCGTATTCCCCCTCTCTCTTATGGCTCTATCACTCTCAACTCTAAGCAGCCTTCTCGCCCTCTCCACCAACCCCTTTTCCCTCCTTAACTTCTTATATTTATAGCCAAGCGTGAGTGGATGGATTATGATTGCTTTCAAAAATTAATGCAACAGGAGGTCCAATGTCATTAATTGTAGGTGGGTGTTTAGGTGGGAATGGCTTTGGAACTGGTTCCCGCTCTAGTGAATATGCTCGGCAGCGATATTCCCCAGGGCACTGCTGTACATACGAGAGATATATTGTATCTGTGAACATCTTTCTTCTGCTCGGGGTGCGTTCACTGAACATAGGACTAGGTCGAGAAGTACAGTGTGTGCTAATGTAGACATTGCCTTACTCAGGACTCTTTTGACCAAGTTTACTCAGCATTTATATTGAAAAAGCAAAAGAGAAGTCTAGGGAAGAGTAAGTGTAGAGAACGGAAGTTACAAAACAGAAGAAGCAATCGGCCATCGTTGAGTCCTTAAAGAAGAAGATGGTAAAAGAAAAATGTGAAGAATAATGAAGTCAAAGTCTTGAAGAAGAGGTGATTCTAACTTCATTTTGCAAAGCTATTGTGCATTTTTCTTTCATTTTTTTCTTTCTTTCTACTGGGTTTTCTTAACTTACTCAGATTTGCACCATCCTACCCTTAAAAACCTGTCAAAATTACCGGAAAAAAAAAAAAAAGTAGGCATTTTGTGTTTCGGTCCAGTATCCATTTACCGGCTGAAACAACTGGATTTTACTGGTACGGCTGGTATTTTTTTCAGTACGAAACAAGGAGGATATTTGTACCGGTTTACTGACCGGTACGGTATATACCGGCTGTACCGGCCGGTATGGTATGAGATTAACTTCCTTGCCAAAAGGAGGCATGTTAGATCAAAAAAGAAAATTGAAAATTTGAAATACAAAATGGGTTTCGATCATAGATGAGAAAAACAAGATGGGAAAAATTAAAAGGAAATTAAACAAGAGGGTTTCAGCCATTTTGGGTATTTTAGATGATTTTTAGTTGTGTTTGGTATTATATTTGGGTTGATTTCTGGGGTGCGTTTTGGTATTATATTTGGGTTGATTTATGGGTTGTGTTTGTTTGCCAAGAAAGTCTAAGAAAAGTTGGAGAAATTGTTTGAATTCACCCTTTCATTTTTTTTTTCAAACCTGATGTGGATTTTTTTATTTTTTAAAATCGTTGACATGGATTTTTTTTTAAGTAATTAAACATTTTTTTATTGTTTTATTAGCCATGTGTGCAAACTATTTGCTACGTAGATATTTTTCATTAGTGAGATAGTGGTAAGGACTAGATTGACTACAAGTTGAAAATAACAAAAACCAAATTGATTATTATCAAAATGTAAGCACCAAATTAACTATAATTTCAAAATATATGGACCAAAATGGTGTTTTGGCCTTATTATTAAATCGGTTAGTTGGATTTTCCTACATGCAGTATTTGGTCTAGTTGACCAGATTGGGCTTGTGCCAAAATAAAGCCACACACGCAGGCCCACACCGACATTATATAAACAGATGATAAACTAATTCTAAAAGGTACATTCACAATATTTTCACAACACTTTCATAACAAATTTTAAGCGGTATATTGTTATGGATTTTTAAATTAAATCCACCAATGTAATTACTTTCTTGTTCACCAGTAACAAGAAGTAATAACTAGCTATGTAAAATTTGTTGTAAAATTTTTGTAAACATAATATTTTGCATTAATTGGTTGTTATATGTTTAATTATCAGCAAGGTATAGGTCTAGTTTTTGCAATATCTCTATGCCCACCTCAACAACATGATGCATTTGAGGTATTTAAAAAAGCGGGCAACAGATTGCGAAGAATTTGTTTTTATTTATTTATTATTATTTATTTCAATAAACTGAATTGATCAACGAAGATGGTATCATCGATTTACAGCGAAAATTTCTTAAATTTCACCGAGAAAGACTTCTGTGTTGCTTTTATGCTTCAATAATGTCAGGTTCGTGAATCACGATTCATCATCTTCTGTGGAACTCGTTCATTGGTTATAGTTATCTTATCTTTTTTAACTCGATCCGCATTTATGCTTCGTACAGAGCGTAACTAGCGTGACTCAAGTTTGAGACAACGAAAGAAAGAGAGATAAAGAAAAAAGTTCAGGAAAGTGGATTTGATCTACACTAGCCCAATCTCAGGCAATATCTGATCACAGAGAAGAGCCAAATTTAGATGAAATAGCATACGTTTCCTTGGGCGAAGCAGAGAGGCAAATGGCAGAGATGGCAGCATTGTCTCTTATCGACAGGCTGGTTCCATTGCTGACCAAAGAAGTAAAACTGTTAGGAGGCATCTACGGAGAAGTTGGAGACATCGTCGATGAACTGGAGAGCATTCAGTCCTTCCTCAAGGATGCAGACGCAAGAGCGGCAGCTGAAGAATCCAAATGGCAACTACATCTTAAAACAATATTCAGTCGTCTCAAAAAGCTGCATTACTACAATTTTCATTGACATAACATTTTATTGTTGGCTCCTTAAAAAGGAAGCAAAACCTTTTCTTAGAAGTTGAAAAGGGTCAGCACTATTTGCCATTGAGCAAAAACAGAAAGGGAAAAAAAAAAGAGTTGGAATTAGGAAAGTACTAATTGCAAATGCTGCTTGTGATCTATTTCGGTGTTTAAGATCATTAAGCTCCACCACAGGCGATTTATCTGTACAGAAACAAAAAGAAGAAAAATCAAATGAGAATAAAACTGAGGCCTAGTGTTCTCCAATACCCAGCTCAAATTTGTAACTAATTCTAAATTGTTTCAATTAGCCAAGGAAAGTAGGGAAAGAAATAATATAGAACACAAAAATTATCTGCTTAACTGTCAGAGAAACCAAATAGAGAATTTTTTTTTTTTTTTTTTTTTGTTATAAAAGAATTTACGATAGAAATTAACATATCTTTCAGAAAAGGAAACCAATAGACTGCAGAAGAGACTATGGAGGAGTTTCAAAAGCCAAAGAAAACAGATATATATAAAGAAAACAAATTGAACAACATCAACATGCAAAGCTATCATTTATTGAGAGAAACTCTTTCATTTCAAAAACCAATGAGCCACCAAAATCTCAATCTTCTATCTTAATCGCTTCAACTGATCACTAAATTGAGACTGCAAACTGTTGTTTTGGAAGGAGGTGAACAGTTTTATGTATTGATTCAAAGACAGCATGTATTAAGAGAGAGAAAACAATTTTTTTTGCTAAAGAGAGAACAATTTATGTGTAGATTTTAAGATAATGTCCATCATGAGAGAGAACTTCAAAGTCAGTAGTGTTGTTATCTGTACGGTACCTGAGGTTTATTGAAAGAGTTATTATTTACTACTATTATTTATTAGAGTTTGGTTAGAGTTAATATAAGTTATTAAAATAGGCTTGGGCTTGCTATCAACTTTAGTATTGGACAAAACCTTTTGTTTATTTTAAACATCAGCCCATATTGGAAAAAATCACTCTATTAAAGCGCCACTTGGCAGAACCTCATGCTCTCTTACATGAAGTCTCTGCTTTTATATATATATTGATGTAACACTCTATAACCTTCCACCTAAGAAAAACTTTAAAAGTAAGTATTCATTTTGCCTTCCACCTAAATTTAGTTATCTATCTAAGCAAAGATTTTAATGTTTTATTATTTATTTGTATTCAACTACAAATATTTTTATTTCCTTATTCCATAAATTTTAATAAAATTTATGGAACCACATAGCATGATGTATATAGATGATAAACAAACAAATTCAGATAATATCAAGAGCAAAAGGTGCTAGTTGATGCTCTAACGTAAAGAAAGCAAACTAATAGTTGACTTGTTAATCCAAGAAAGCAAACTAAGGAGTTAGATGATGCAGTCACCTCCTCATTTTCTCTCTCAATTTTCAGAATTGGTTGTGAAGGCATTGAGGTGTAAGGACAATGGGTTAACTCCTTTTGCCCATTTGATAAATGATGTCTCCTTATTTTCTGGTTTGTTTTCAGAATTGTCATACACTCATATAGGGAGAGATGGTAATAAAGTTGCTCATAACTTAGTTAGGCTAGCTTTGACATCACCAAGTTGTACTATGTGGATGGAAGATGTCCCATTTCGCACTTTACCTTTTGTTCAGGCTGATTTGGCCGCTCTTTAATTTCATTCAATAAAAGTCTTCTTTCTCAAAAAATATATATATAGAATGGACCCTTTTTTTTTTTTTTTTTTTGAGAAAGAATTATAGAATGGACTTAACATCAAATAATTGTCATTTGATTGTTCGACTTCCTTTTCCAACCTTTTGGATTCTTATACTCCTAATTTCCTTGTTTTTGAAATGAAATGGCTTTCTCCATCAAATGAGAGTTCTACATAACATAGGTCTATTCCCCTACTACTGCATATATTTTATATTTTTTTTTTCTTTGTGTTGAGAAAAAAAATCTTCCATAATTTGTCATGCTATATTTTGGATTCCCTTTTTTTGAAGTATGTTAAATTCATATATATTCTGTGTTAAATTCCAAAATATTATGTTGCTTTGAAATAGTTGATGTAGATATATATGATCATCTAATTTTGCTAATATTGCGTTTGTGAAAATTCTTAACAAAAACTAGAGGAAAAAGTGTTGAGTTGTTCATCCACAAGATCATAATCATTAGTATTTGAAAATGTACTTCATTTAGCATTGCAAACATCATGTAGAATATATAAAAATGGTTTAAAAGGAGATATTAGTAGGTCCCAAATTGGTTCTTTGAAATAAAGAAGAAATCCTCTAATAATTTGAGTAGAGTATCCTAGGGTAAAAAAAAACAATTAGAAAATAGAGGCCGCAAGGCGTGCACATCAAAGGAGACATGTGATCATATACAAGAAAAAGATGATCAAAAAGATGTGTCCTCGCTCTTTAATGAAATCGGTGAAAATAATAGGAGTAAAAAGTCTAATGACACAATAATTATCAATGATACAAAGAGTTATAATAGAGTAAGATTTTAAAGGCGGAGAATGCTACAGAATCTTTCTTAGGAATGTAGTCGTGCATCATGCGGAGCATTGTTTAGTTGTCTTACTGTTTTGGTTGTAATTGTAATATTTTTAAAGAAACTTATTATTTGAAAAAGAAAAAACAAAAAAAAATTATTGTATCTAATAATGATAAGAAGGAATAAAATTTCTTGATCTCACTTCATGTTCCGCCAATCCTAGACTGCCACACTTTTTTTTTTTTCTTTTTAAGTAATTAAAGTTTGAAGAAAAGACTACAAAAAACTGGGCCTATAGTGGCGTTTTTGAAACGCCACTACAGGTCCAAAAAACGCCACTATAGGCCCATTTTGGCTATAGTGGCGTTTGCTATAGTGGCGTTTGTAAACGCCACTATTGTACCGCTATTATAGGCCTATAGTGGCGTTTCTCAAAAACACCACTATAGGTCCACCCTATAGTGGCGTTTCCAAACGCCACTATAGACCCTTTTTTTTATTTTTGAAAAATGCTATAGTGGCGTTTGACAAACGCCACTACATGGTAGACCTATAGTGGCGTTTGACAAACGCCACTACATGGTAGACCTATAGTGGCGTTTGACAAACGCCACTATAGCATTTTTCAAAAATAAAAAAAGGTCTATAGTGGCGTTTACAAACGCCACTATAGGCCTATAGTAGCGGTACAATAGTGGCGTTTATAAATACCACTATAGAAAACGCCGCTATAGCCAAAAAACCACCAAAAATTAATTTTAATTACCAAAAATTAATTTTTGGTAATCAAAAGAATTTTATTTTTGACGTGAAAAAGTTTTTTTTTTTTTTAAATTCAATTAAGATTGTAATTAAATTAAAAGATACAAAACAAAACAAAATACAAACACTATAGATAGCTATCCCAGCAAATTGAAAGTCAAACACAAACCCACCTAAAAAAAAATTCAAAATCAAACACGCTCACATCCAAAAAAAAAAAAATAGCAACTCCAAATACAAACACTATGGTTATCCCAGCAAATTCAAAATGAAAAAACAAACCCACCTAAAAAAAAATTCAAAATCAAACACACAAAAAAAAAAAAATATATATATATATATAGCAACCCCACCCCAACACATTCAGCCGCCACAGACCAATAACTTGCAAAAATAAATCATCAAATTGATTTTGAATTTTTCACTACTTGAGTAAGATATTAATCACAACACTTGAGATCTCTAAATTAACCTTAGAGACCCACAAAGCAAAGTTGATAGCAGACAGAATAGGCCAAAACTATTATAAAAAAAGGAATAGACTTTACAAGCATTAAAATTTTTTAAAAAAAAATACTTACTTGCAACTATACAATCAATAGCATTCTTCCTTCAATCACAAATCCCATAATAGTAGCACCATTTACAAATTTGAACAAAATTAACTAGTTGCAACACTATCTTCAAATCCAAAACCCACTAACATTAACACCACCACAAATAAAATAGGGGAAATTAAATCAAATAGGAGAAAAAGAGAAAAGAATAAATTCAGGTGTGTAGTGAAAGAAGAGTGAAAGAAGGAAAAAAAAGAAACAGAGAAGAAGAGAAAGAAAGAAAGAAGCCTGAAGAAGTGGAGATAAGTGAGCTAGAAAAAGAGAGAAAGAAAAAAAGAAAAGAAAAGAAAGAAGAAGGCTGAAGAAGTTACGTGGAGCTAGA